>NC_077228.1:62954908-62959908 GCF_027887165.1 Monodelphis domestica | reverse complement strand
AGTTCACCTCTCAGAGCCAAGGGACCCAGGGGCAGTTCCAGGTTCTAGCTGAACAGAGTAGAGGATGGTATCTGGGAAGCAGAAACCATGTTGTAGAGACAGCCATACAGGAAATGAAGAGGAAACCAAGACTCAGAATTAAGTGAGTCACCAGGGTTCAGATTAGAACTGAGTCTTCCTGACCAGTAGTAGTAAGTACACTGTTGACTGATTCCACTACACTGTACTTCCCCTGGACCCATGAGGTGCACCATGAAATCAACAAAGGCCCTTTTTTGTCATTTCTTTTAGTCCCATTTCCCTGCCCTGATCATATAAATGGGCTCTAGTGTGTTTCAAAGTCAAGGGAATTCAGTAGGAAATGTTCATGTGCA
The DNA here is from genome assembly GCF_027887165.1 of Monodelphis domestica. Taxonomy (NCBI): domain Eukaryota; kingdom Metazoa; phylum Chordata; class Mammalia; order Didelphimorphia; family Didelphidae; genus Monodelphis; species Monodelphis domestica. Next base: position 62,959,534 of record NC_077228.1, on the reverse strand, counting down.
TTTCACAGTAAGATAATTTGCTGATTGTAAGGCTAGGACCTTCCCTCTGTTGATCATCTCCAATTCATCCTATATATGTCTTATCCATCCACAGTGGTTTGCATGTGTTCTCTTCTATTGGACTTTGAGCTCCTGATCTTTTGGGGTTTGTTCTAGTTTGGATTTTTGCCTTTCTCTCCCTAGTGCTTACCACAGTGTTTACCCATAATAGGTGCTCACTTTCTGACTTGACCTAAGGCTTATGAAGCCCATATGAGCCATCCATTAAAGTTTAAAATGGCCCTTGAGGATCCTGTAAGCCAATCCCCTCATTCTCTGTTTGCAGAAGGAGAAAATGAACCTGAGAGCAGGTAGATATAGAAGGAGGAGATTCCAGGCAGAGGGAACAAAGGCATGAAGGCAGATCATTTCAGGATGTCCAGGATGTATAAGGGAAACAATATATAGAACATGACAAAAATGCCAAAACTTGTGATTTCCTCTTTTCATCACTGAAACAGGGTGAGAGGGGTTAGAACTCCAGGAGACTTGGTGCTTCCCAAAATATATTCAAGAGATAAGTCCAGATTGAAGACTCACCAGATCATAAGCAGAGGAGAATAAGAGCAGGGCTCCAAAGGAAAGGATCCCTCTGAGCATCCTCATCCTTTTTCTGCCCTGTTGCAGAAGTCTGGGAAGAGGCAGGAAAAGACAGATCACCATCTCACTGTAACACAGAGAAGGAATTAAATGAATGAGGTCAGCACTTTGCAAAACTTGAAAGAATCGATAGCTGCTCATCCTGAGTAAGCCAATAAGAGATTATTGGCAAGATTGCAACGGCCCAAGTAGGAAATGGGAATGGGAAAAGGCAGCTCAGAAGAGCCCCAGTGAGGTACAACCTCCTTGTCTTCTTCATGTTCTACACTCAAGTTACTGGCTTCTGCAAAGGAGAATCTGCCCCTAACCCCAGTTTAAGGGGAAAACTCATCACCATAATTTTTTAACTCAGAGGAGAACAGGGAGCCTAGCCCAGCCCTCTCTTAAAGAAACTCAAGAAAAGATGGCATTTGGGAAAGAATGCAGCTGACTTGGTGAAGGATACCTAGTTAACTTTAATCCTGTTTTTGCCTCTACCTAGCAGGCAAATTTAGGCAAGTAAACTATCCCTCTCAAGTGTTTTAATCTAAAAAATGAAGGCATTGGTCAAGATGACCTTCAAGGTTCCTGCTCTATAATTTGCATTGTCTTAATTTTTAAGGCAGGTACCCTAGGTGGAGCAGTGGATAGAACACCAAACCTGGAATCAAGAAGACTTATTTTCTTAAGTTCAAACCCAGCCTGAGACACTTACTAATTGGCTGACCCTGGCCAAGTCACTTGACCCTGTTTGCCTCAGTTTCTTCATCTGTAAAATGAGCTGGAAAAGAAAATAGTGAACTATTCTGGAATCTTTGACAAGAAACTCTCAAATGGTGTCATGAAGAGTCGGGCAAAATGAACAACAATAAATTTTGATATTGCAGTATGGTTTTCTGACTTGTTCAGTAGGTCAGTGTTTACTGAATTCCTACTATGTAAGCAGCACCATGGTAGGGACTGCCAGGATTGCAGTCAAAAGACACAAGGCAGTCCTTAAGGAACTAATGATGGTCAGATGTACACACAGTGAAAATGGTTAGGTAAAGAAAGGCAAGGGGCCCAGGATGGTGGCGATGGGGGATGGGAGGGAATATATCCTGGGAAATTTCCCAGAAATAGGAAAGGATCATAAAAGAGGGAAATTTTGAGCAGAATTAATGGTCTTCTGTATTCTTCTGCCCCATCAAGGCATTCCACCTTGACACCACTTTTCAATCATCCTCTTCTACTCATAAATATCCCTTATTTGTTATATCTTTGCTTATATCTTATAGCTTGCCTGGAATGCCCTCTCCTCCCCTTCTATGTGAAAAGGCAGCATAGGACAGCAGGGGAAAAGAATGGATTTTGAAAGATAGGGACCTGAATTCAAATTCTGTCTCTACGACTTGGTAGACCATTGATTACAAACTTAGAAATGGAAGACATCTTAGATGTCATCTAATGAAATACTTATGTTACCTTGACCAAGTCAGCTCAGTGACCACTAAGTGTAGAGTACAGGATTTGGAGTAAAAAAAAAAAGCTTAGTTTGGATCCTTCAGAAATTTTCTAGCTGTATGATTCTGGGCAAGACTTTGAACTTCTCTTGGTCTCAGTTTCCTCATCTATCAGCTGAGGAGGATAAACTCAAAGACTTCTGAGATTCCTTCAAGTTCCAAGATAAACTAGAGAGCTAGGTTATGGAAGGATTTGAATTCTATGTTGAGGATTATAACTTTTTATCCTGTAGATAATGTCATTGAAAGCATATTTAGTAGAAAATAACTATTCAAATGGTGCTCCACCAGGAGATATCAGCTAGGAAGTCATTAATTCCACTGCTGAAATTTATGAAAGATGAGGTTTTGCCCCATTTTTAGCGATTTCTAGGGGGAAAGGTTCTACAAGGAATTCCTTCTCTCTTCTGATTTGGTTAGCTAGGAAAAGCCCTAAATTTAACACAGAGCATCAGGTCAAAGTAAAACAAAAAACTGGACTCAGAAGACCTGAGTTCATTGAGAGTCAGGCCCAGAGACAGGAGGTCCTAGATTCCAATCTGGCCTCAGACACTTCCTAGCTGTCTGACTCTGAGCAAGTTACTTAACCCCCATTGCCTAGCCCTTACTGCTCTTCTGCCTTGGAACCAATACACAGTATTGATTCTAAGATGGAAGGTGAGGAAGGAAGGAAGGAAGGAAGGAAGGAAGGAAGGAAGGAAGGAAGGAAGGAAGGAAGGAAGGAAGGAAGGAAGGAAGGAAGGAAGGAAGGAAGGAAGGAAGGAAGGAAGGAAGGAAGGAAGGAAGGAAGGAAGAAGGAAGGAAGGAAGGAAGGAAGGAGGAAGGAAGGAAGGAAGGAAGGAAGGAAGGAAGGAAGGAAGGAAGGAAGAAGGAAGAAAGAAAGAAAGAAAGAAAGAAAGAAAGAAAGAAAGAAAGAAAGAAAGAAAGAAAGAAAGAAAGAAAGAAAGAAAGAAAGAAAGAAAGAAAGAAAGAAAGAAAGAAAGAAAGAAAGAAAGAAAGAAAGAAAGAAAGAAAGAAAAGAAGAAAGAAAGAAAGAAGAAAGAAGGAAAGAAAGAAAGAAAGAAAGAAAGAAAGAAGAAAGAAAGAAAGAAAGAAAGAAAGAAAGAAGAAAGAAAGAAAGAAAGAAAGAAGAAAGAAAGAAAGAAAGAAAGAAAGAAAGAGAAAGAAAGAAGAAGAGAGAGAAGAGAAAGAGAGAGAAAGAGAGAGAAAGAGAGAAAGATCGGAGAAAGAGAAAGAGAGAAAGAAAGAGAGAGAGGAGAGAGAGAGAGAGAGAGAGAGAGAGAGAGAGAGAAAGAAAGAAGAGATCTGAGTTTAAACCTAGCCTCTAAAACTTACTTTTTATGTGAACCCTGAGATAGTTACTCAACTTCTGTCTAACTCAGTTTCCTCATCAGTAAAATGGGGTTAATAAATTGCACCTACCACACTGTATGGTATGGATAAAGTGAAATAATATTTGTAAAGTGCTTTGCAAGCCTGAGACACTATATCAATGCCTTTGTTCTTGATATTAGTTGTTTTTAGTCATGTCCAATTCTTGATGACCCTATTTGGGTTTTCTTGGCAAAGATACTAAAGTATTTTGCCATTTCCTTCTAGCTCATTTAAAAATTTTTTTATTTATAGATATTTTATTTTCACAATTACATGTAATAACAACTTTTAAAATTATTATATATAAACAAAATTAACATAACAAAATTATAAGATCTAAGTTGTCTCTCTCCCACCTCTCAGAGATGGTAAACAATTTGATCTGGAGTATACATGTCTTATCATGCAAAACATACTTCCATATTGGTCATTGTTGTAAGAGAATACTCATACAAAACCAAAATCCCAAATGAAACTTTAAATAAACTAAAGGTAAAGGATAGGCTGCTTTGATCTGCATGTGATGCCAAGAGTTCTTCCTCTGGAGGTGGATAACATTCCCCATTATAAGTCCTTCAGAATTGTCCCAGATGATTGTATTGCTGAGACTAGCCACATTTTCACAGTCGATCACTGCACAATATTGCTGTTACTGTGAAGGGCTCATTTCACTCTGCATCAGTTCATGTAGAACTTTCCAACTTTTTTTCTGAAATCATCCCATTTATTATTTCTTATAGTACAATTCAGTTCATTTTAAAGATGAGGAAACTGAGGCCAAAAAGGTTAAATGACTTGCCCAGGGTCACATAGTTTTTAGTGTCTGAGGCAGGATTTGAACTCAGATCTTCCTGATTTCAGGTACTCTGCCTACTGTGCCATCTAACATCCCTTTATAAATGCTGCTGTTAATATTAAATACCAAAGCCAGAAGACTCATGCCCACAGGAAACATATTCAAATAGAAAGAAATCAGACAAAGAGGGAAGTGGTGATCCTTAGAGGTAAATGGCAGACACACACACAAATCACGTATACAGGAAAAGCCTATTAGACATCAATATGCAGTGATATCTGAAAGACACAGGGATGTCAGAAAGAAAGCTGGTTGTGTTCAGAGGGTGAGGAATCC